>NC_092150.1:17421280-17426280 GCF_045791955.1 Oncorhynchus clarkii lewisi | reverse complement strand
CCCTCTTACCCCTCAACACCCCCCAGAGCAGGGCTGTGAGTTAACTAACACAACCCATTACCCCTCTTACCCCTCAACACCCCCAGAGCAGGGCCGTGAGTTAACGACACAACCCATTACCCCTCTTACCCCTCAACACCCCCCAGAGCAGGGCTGTGAGTTAACTAACACAACCCATTACCCCTCTTACCCCTCAACACCCCCAGAGCAGGGCTGTGAGTTAACGAACACAACCCATTACCCCTCTTACCCCTCAACACCCCCCAGAGCAGGGCTGTGAGTTAACTAACACAACCCATTACCCCTCTTACCCCTCAACACCCCCAGAGCAGGGCTGTGAGTTAACGAACACAACCCATTACCCCTCTTACCCCTCAACACCCCCCAGGGCAGGGCTGTGAGTTAACTAACACAACCCATTACCCGTCTTACCCCTCAACACCCCCCAGAGCAGGGCCGTGAGTTAACTAACACTACCCTCAACCCTCCATACCCCTCTTACCCCTCAACACCCCCCAGAGCAGGACCGTGAGTTAACTAACACAACCCATTACCCCTCTTACCCCTCAACACCCCCCAGGGCAGGGCCGTGAGTTAACTAACACAACCCTCAACCCTCCATACCCCTCTTACCCCTCAACACCCCCCAGAGCAGGGCAGTGAGTTAACTAACACAACCCTCAACCCTCCATACCCCTCTTACCTCTCAACACCCCCTAAAGCAGGGCCGTGAGTTAACTAACACAACCCCCAACCCTCCATACCCCTCTTATCCCCCAACACCCCCCAGGGCAGGGCACCATCCACACATGGCAGACCCCAGGCTCTTTGATGAGCTCACCTGTCCAGTGCTGCTCCACTCCCACATCCTCTCCCCAGGGCCCCAGAGCTGCACCAGGGGCCAGAGATGATTCAGAATATTACATAGGAATCTTATCTCCACGCACACCTCTTTAGCCTGCGGACAGAGCTACTGCCGCTTAAAGGGAAATGGAATTAAGAAAAGGTTTTAGTCCAACACAGATAAAAACCTAAACCCCAGTCACAGCAGACTGTGATACAGCAGATGTTTATATTTATAAAATAATTACATTTTTTCTTTATTTACTTATTTGTACGCACGGGCAGATTTTCTTCTTCTTCTCTAAATGCCAGGATGAATTTTTGAGGCTGCCCAAGTCTCAGGGGCTTCCCCATTTTCCTGACGTTCATATCACAGGCACGGGGACCCGTATGAAATGTGTAAATTGACCGTCCCAGAGTAATTGCGAGGCCATCTCTGTGCTCTCTCCAGTAAAACTCCTGCCTTCATTACAATTCATGAAATGCAGCCCATCCCCGGGAAATGTGGAGAAATGCAAATATTTCAGGAGTGGTGGAGGCGTTGGTGGTCTGCTGGGAGAGCATTGTCTCCCGCTCAGGTTGGCCATGACTCTTACTTACTGTGGCAGAGCCCCACGCACCCCATCACACACACACACACACACACACGCACACATACACACATGCATACACACATAGCTACACACTCTGTCACTAACTCTATGCCACACAACAACATGTGTCTTGTTTTTCCAGGCACTGCTGCAGCATGACAATGAGGTGGGTATATGCAAATCCATTGCTTAAGTTTTGTGAATGATACGTCTCGAGTCATGTTAGATATTTGATCATTATAGTTACATTTATTAGATATTAGTTACAGTCATTATAGTTACATTTATTAGATATTAGTTACAGTCATTATAGTTACATGTATTAGATATTAGTTACAGTCATTATAGTTACATTTATTAGATATTAGTTACAGTCATTATACATGTATTAGATATTAGTTACAGTCATTATAGTTACATTTATTAGATATTAGTTACAGTCATTATAGTTACATGTATTAGATATTAGTTACAGTCATTATAGTTACATTTATTAGATATTAGTTACAGTCATTATAGTTACATTTATTAGATATTAGTTACAGTCATTATACATGTATTAGATATTAGTTACAGTCATTATAGTTACATTTATTAGATATTAGTTACAGTCATTATAGTTACATGTATTAGATATTAGTTACAGTCATTATAGTTACATTTATTAGATATTAGTTACAGTCTTTAACTACACTTTAAATGTTTCTTTACTTTTTAATAAACTACTACACCCTCCCAAGAAGAAAACCCACAATGACAGAGAATAACTTTATCTCAGAATATCCTGTATGTATTCCTCCTTTCGTTTGCCAGTGTATATATAGCTAGCAGGGTATGGAATACAGACATCTACAGGGATCCTATATATACACACAGTACAGTAAAATGCAAATTCAAAGAGCTGCTTCACAAATACAGCAGTGGATAGGATTATGGAGCTGAGCTGACAGCCTGTAAATTGGATTTTAGTCAAACCAGGGAAGGGGGGGGGGGGGGGGGGGGTTGTGAACACAAATTGGAGGGATACAATACTGACAACATGTGCCAAAAATGAGAAATGTGCCATTTTCAAGATAGATGCAGCACTGTTTTGACAGACGACATCCCATTTGTGATTTCACAAAACATAGGGAGAGAGAAGGAAGATAGTCCTATACCATTCCAAATGGCTGATAATAGTTGTTTTAAAGAAGCAGTGTAAATACACAAAAAAACAAGCTACCCATTTTTCCCTGTCGTCTGTCAATAGACATGGAGCATATTTGTACATGTTTTGATTTGAGTCCCTACTTCCTCTCATCTCAATCCATGTGTATATTCTTAAGAACAGCCATTTCAGCTTGCTGAATTTTTCTACAATTTATTTAACCTTTATTTAACTAGGCAAGTCAGTTAGGAACAAATTCTTATTTACAATGACGGCCTACCTCAGCCAAACCCTAACTGGGACGAGGCTGGGCCAATTGTGTACCGCCATATGGGACTCCCAATCACAGCCAGTGTTGATACAGCCTGGAATCAAACCAGGGTCTGTAGTGACGCCTCTAGCACTGAGATGCAGTGCTTTAGACCTCTGAGCCACTCGGGAGCCACAACCCTGTGTCAATGTGAGAAGGGAAGGCTTGGAGATGTGCGACACTAGAGGCACAAAATCACCCAAACAGATGTATTAGGTTGAATGTGCGAAAAAATAATGACTTGAGAAAGGAGTTGTTTTAACAATGTGAAAATGGTAAAGTTATGTGTGGGTAGATGTGGGAGGCACATGAGTGTAATACTCACATTGTAATACTCCCTGTTGGAACTAGTCAGATTATATATATAGCTGATGCTTTTCAACACAACCCATTCTAACAGATATGATCAACTATAAAAACTAAATGTAAATTGAGAATGTCTTTTACAAAACATCCGTAATAGAGAGGACTTACAACTGATATTGAACTGATTTGCCTGTACTCTCGTCTAATCAAAACCACCAGTCAGTTCATTGCACAAGCAGGAACTATGCACAGCCAATAACTAGGAGGATGTTTTATATGATGCCTAATTAAAGGTCCCAAACATAATACAAGAGAGAAAACATTTATTTAGGTAAGGCAACTGTACAGATCTTGAAATGTCATTAAAAAATGACCTTATAAGTGTGACACCCTCCCAAACCAACACACACACACACACACACACACACACACGCACACACACACACACACACGCACACACACACACAGCAAAGTGCAGCAGGGATTAAACAAACCCTATTAAACCCCACTAAGGAGATACATGATGGTAACAAATGAAGCCATTAAGCTCAGTCCAGGAAGTTGCAGTGGACTCCATTGTCTTCAGATTTTCTCTGCTAGAGTGCACACCAGTCTGCAGTTTCAGGCAATCTGCAGGTCCAAGACCTCAATAACCGGGGTTTTCTCTTTTGCTTGCTCCCCCCCCCCACACACACACACACACTCACTTCTCCTTCCTAGCTCCCCCATTCTCTCCTCCTTCTCAGTACCTGTGCAGGACTGGCTGGAAGGGTCACATGTGACAGTGCTGAGAGTCAGCGAGTCACAGAGCAGTGCTATAGAGATAATTGCCATGTGATAAAGAGGTGATTGCCTGCTGGCGCCAGGGGAGAATAAAACCATCATGTTGCAACAAAATAGCAGATAACTGACACTAAATGGATGCTGTAGCACGGGCAACTTTTTCCCTGCTTCTTTTCTTCTGCCTTCGTTTCTTCGTTTTCTTTCCTTTATTTTTCTGGTCGTAGCGAGAAAAGGTTATGGGCGTGATGATGAAGACTTCGTTCAATTGTATTTAGCTCTTTGTCTGCCACAGACATTTTGCTATCTACTGCCGAGGATAAATATACCATCTGAATGTGGATGAACGTTGTAGAAAAATAAAATTACTCTAAATATCTCTGTCAACACTTCCAGTTGGTTGACCAAATTACTCTGAATATCTCTGTCAACACTTTCAGTTGGTTGACCAAATTACTCTGAATATCTCTGTCAACACTTTCAGTTGGTTGACCAAATTACTCTGAATATCTCTGTCAACACTTTCAGTTGGTTGACTAAATTACTCTGAATATCTCTGTCAACACTTCCAGTTGGTTGACCAAATTACTCTGAATATCTCTGTCAACACTTCCAGTTGGTTGACCAAATTACTCTGAATATCTCTGTCAACGCTTCCAGTTGGTTGACCAAATTACTCTGAATATCTCTGTCAACACTTCCAGTTGGTTGACCAAATTACTCTGAATATCTCTGTCAACACTTCTAGTTGGTTGACCAAATTACTCTGAATATCTCTGTCAACGCTTCCAGTTGGTTGACCAAATTACTCTGAATATCTCTGTCAACACTTCTAGTTGGTTGACCAAATTACTCTGAATATCTCTGTCAACACTTCTAGTTGGTGGACCAAGGCTTTTTATCAGCGCCAGTTTGTATCTCCCACTCTCATTCCAACATAATTACAGGCCTGAGCTTCCAACTTTCTGCATTGTAATTCTGAAAAAACATCACTGAATGCCATGGTGTTATGCATGACAGT